>NC_040024.1:7946508-7962768 GCF_000972845.2 Larimichthys crocea | reverse complement strand
GAGAGAGCCAGGCTAGCCAGTTTCAACCCCTTTTTCACTCTTTTGCTAAGCTAAGCTAACCAGCGGGTGCCGTGGCTTCATATTTACCGTGCGGACAGTGGGGTATCGATCTTCTCGTCTAACGCTCGGCAAATCTGAACACTTTTAAGTATTCTTAAGTGTTTTAGTTGAAGGTTGTTCTTAATTTTTATTTTTTTTCCAGTCTTGATGAACACACTGAAGTGTATAAAATGTAATATTGACACAGCTTGAACATGCTTTGGTAAAAAGTTAAATCTTATGATATAAGGGGTATTTCTATAAAGAAAATATATTGATTAAGTCAAAATAAGTGTCTTAGAGTTCATATACATAGAAATGTATCTCAGTTTGATGAAATGATTGTTCTCATGTCTGTTGAAGATGATGAGATGATGATCACACATGCACAGCTCATGGCGGACCCTCCTGCACGGCTCCCAGAGGCCGTGTTACGTCACCTTGAAAGCCCTTTAATCCAGCCGGGCGGCACAGCTGGCGGGTCAAGATAAGCGATGACCGGCTGATATTTAACTGGAACTGTTGGAAGCAGTTGGTGCGGTGCGTGTTTGCAACATTCCTGCTTCAACGGGGCAAAGAATGAAACAAATCACTTCAACTGGAGGCAGCTGAATGAAAACAGTGACCGTGTGTAAGAGTAAATCTGATTTTATGGAGGCCATAGTGTCTCCTATGCACTTGGAATGGGACGGTTGGATCGGTTGGATCGGTTAGAGCGGTTCAGTTGATTGCAGTCTGCAATCCCACCGCTAGACGCCACTAAACCCTGCACTCGGCGTGTCTTTAACTCATTCTCTCTGAACTCACAACGACGACACTTGTTTAAATACGAGCTTGGATGGAACAAATATCTGTCTCACCACGTCACGGCAGAGGATCGTTATGTAAGGTGGTTGATTTAGGACCGTGGAAAGATTTTAAACCGCCATTCAATGCAAATAACACACTGAGTGAGTTTCATAAGTTAATCACCGCTAAGAACCACAGATTGTCTTTTTCCAATCTAAATACAGCCGAGAAGCGCATACAGAAAAAGTGCGGTCATCCAATGGCACAACAAGTGAGTCTATGTGTGTCACTTGGGGAAACTGGACTTACATAACCACCGAGCTGATGAGCGATCTTCTGGTTTGCAGTACAGTACAGTCAGTGTCATGTTTATTTCCCCTCTGCTCCCGTTAAAGAGCTCATTATGTATTTCAGCGTAGAAAAAAAGAGAGGAAAAGTTCATTACCTCATGGTCACAGTGGAAGAGCTGGTTGATCAAAGCCTGACGAGGCTGGAGGACAGAGGAAAAACAATGTTCATGTGGCGTTATGTCATTTCAGATTGTCTTATATATCCATGTTTAACTATTATTAATATGACGCTGCAGCTTTAGAGATGCCTGTAGCTAGATTCATCACCTTTGGAGAGAGCCAGGCTAGCAGTTTCCACCTGTTTCCAGTCTTTATGCTAAGCTAAGCTACGTGGCTTCATATTTACTGTCCATACTGTGAGTGGTGTCCATCTCTCGTCGAACTCTCGGCAAGTATGCAGATAGTGCATTGACCAATGTGTTTGGACTGTGGGAGGAGTACCCGAGCAGACAGTGAGGACATGTCCACCCAGTTTGGTCCCAGCCGGGTGGGGTTCGATCCGATGACAGTATAAAGATCGGACAAAGCTGGGTGATGTCGTCCATAAGTGTTGTTTTGAAGCCAAGAGATGTGGTGCTGCCATTTGGCTTCTCAGCCTTCCGGTTAATCTGTTACGGAGGTAACCAGTCTTTAATTACAGGTGAAGGTTCGGTACACGGGAGATCAGTTGTAGCTAATTTCCCCGTTCATGACAACTGTACTGAGGGTGAATTTATATACAACTCACCTGTTCACATTATATTAAGGCTTAAAGTTATGCAGGATTAAGAGCGTTGACGCTTTGATTGACAGGTGGCTTATTGGAGCACCCAGGTGTCATCAGGTCCACCGATGATCCACGTCTTTGCCGATATTTGTCACAGGCAGTCCCCGCTCCACCTACTCCAGCCTCCCAGTTTCCCGCCTTGTGTTTTGTCACGCCCCTATCATCTTTACCTGTGTATTCAAACCCTTTGTTTCCAGATTGTCAGTGTACAATGTGTCCTACTCTCCAGCGTTTTCCTTGTGTGTTTTCTGCTTTCGACCCTCACCTGTTTTTGGACCCGGCCTTTGGATTGCCTGCCTTACCTGACTGATCTCCCGTGTACCGAACCTTCACCTGTAATTAAAGACTGGTTACCTCCTGTAACAAGATTAACCGGAAGGCTGCAGCCAGCACCACATCTCTTTGGCTTCAAAACAACACTTATGGACGACGTCACTCCAGCTTTGTCCGATCTTTATACTGTCATCGGATCGAACCCCTGCCCGGCTGGGACCAAACTGGGTGGACATGTCCTCACCGTGTCTGCTCGGGTACTCCTCCCACAGTCCAAACACATTTGGTCAATGCACTTATCTGCATACTTGCCGAGAGTTCGACGAGAAGATGGACACCACTCACATGTATGGACAGTAAATATGAAGTCACGTTAGCTTAGCTTAGCATAAAGACTGGAAACAGGTGGAAACTGCTAGCCTGGCTCTCTCCAAAGGTGATGAAATCTAGCTACAGGCATCCCTAAAGCTCAGCGTCATATTAATAACAGTTAAACATGGATTATATAAGACAATCTGAAATGACATAACGCCACATGAACATTTTGTTTTCCTCTGTCTTCTCCGGCCTCGTCAGGCTTTGATCAGACCAGCTCTTCCACTGTGACCATGAGGTAATGAACTTTTCCTCTCTGCTTTTTCTACGCTGAAATACATAATGAGCTCTTTTATACGGGAGCAGAGGGGGAAATAAACATGACACTGTACTGTACTGTACTCCAAACCAGAAGATCGCTCATCAGCTCGGTGGTTATGTAAGTCCAGTTTCCCCAAGTGACACACATAGACTCACTTGTTGTGCCATTGGATGACCGCACTTTTTCCTGTATGCGCTTCTCGGCTGTATTTAGATTGGAAAAAGACAATCTGTGGTTCTTAGCGGTGATTACACTTTATGAAACTCACTCAGTGTGTTATTTGCATTGAAGACGGCGGTTTAAAATCTTTCCACGGTCCTAAATGAACCACCTTACATAACGATCCTCTGCCGTGACGTGGTGAGACAGATATTTGTTCCATCCGAGCTCGTATTTAAACAAGTGTCGTCGTTGTGAGTTCAGAAAGAACGAGTTAAAGACTGAAGGGTTTAGTGGCGTCTAGCGGTGGGATTGCAGACTGCAATCAGCTGAACCGCTCTAACCGATCCAACCGATCCAACCGCTCCCATTCCAAGTGCATAGGAGACACTATGGCCTCCATAAAATCAGATTTACTCTTACACACGGTCACTGTTTTCATTCAGCTGCCTCCAGTTGAAGTGATTTGTTTCATTCTTTGCCCCGTTGAAGCAGGAATGTTGCAAACATGCACCGCACCAACTGCTTCCTAACAGTTCCAGTTAAATATCAGCCGGTCATCGCTTATCTTGACCCGCCAGCTGTGCCGCCCGGCTGGATTAAAGGGCTTTCAAGGTGACGTAACACGGCCTCTGGGAGCCGTGCAGGAGGGTCCGCCATGAGCTGTGCATGTGTGATCATCATCTCATCATCTTCAACAGACATGAGAACAATCATTTCATCAAACTGAGATACATTTTTATGTATATGAATCTCTAAGACACTTATTTTGACTTAATCAATATATTTTCCTTAATAGAAAATACCCCTTATATCATATAGATTTAACTTTTTCACCAAAAGCATGTCCAAGCTGTGTCAGTATTTACATTTATACACTTCAGTGTGTTCATCAAGACTGGAAAAAAATATAAAATTAAGAACAACCTTCAACTAAAACACTTAAGAATACTTAAAAGTTGTTCAGATTTGCCGAGCGTTAGACGAGAAGATCGATACCCAACATGTCCGCATGGTAAATATGAAGCCACTGCACCCCGCCGGTTAGCTTAGCTCAGCATAAAGAGTGGAAACGGGTTGAAAGTGCTAGCCTGGCTCTCTCCAAAGGGGATGAAATCTGTCCACAAGTATCCCTAAAAAAGTCACTAATCAAAAAGTTGTAGTAAGTAAACTCTAACAGCAATTTGCTGTATGACGGTTGCAGCAACTTTGATTGCCTGGCAAATGCTCCCCTGCTATGAAGTAGTCCGGCACAGCTGTATATCAGTTGCTACAGTTAAATTTTAATATAAAAACATTGATTTTAGAAGCTTTAATAATTACTGACGGCAGGAACGGCTACAGCCGAAAAAAACACCAATCATAAATATCAGAATGGGGTTTGAAATAATTGATCCTAACAGTTTTTCAGAATCAAATTCAAGTGTAAAGATTGAAGAATACAATGACATATGCAGTATGATGTCATGTAGCCCAGTAGTTTGGATGGTTAGCTAACAAGTAAGTATATTTATCAAACCAAAGGTTGCATTTCTGTACAGGGGAAGTAAACAGTGTTTGTGAACATATTTCGGGGGCCTTGTGCACTAAAATAGATCCAAATAGACAAATGCAGGGAACGTGTTTTCAGTCTTTCTCAGCTGGGTAAACACAGAGCAGTCAGACTTCCCTCTAACATATATCTTTAGCTCAGTCAACGGCCGCATTTCTCAAAACCACGACGGGCTATCATCACCAGACAGCTGAGAATTATTCATCAAGTACGCGAGAGTTTTAGCTCCATCTGTCCTGAACCCTGCGTCACCTGGAACGACCCCGAATCAAGTCATCGACCGAGGCTAGATGGCTGCGAGAACGCCCCGTGCTCCACAAGTGAGGTCAAGGCAGGTTGAATGATTGATGAAAAGGAGGTTTTTCCTTCTCCAGCCTGAAGTATAATGTGCATGTGTGTGGTCTGTGGGGAGTCAGTAAGCTCTGAAACAGACAAACAGTCATTCGGTTTTGTGCTGCTGCCAACAAAAAAGTTAACAACAGGAAGAAATTATGGCCACGTACTGTAACGCCAATGTTGGACATGCACTGAATCATGTGGTACGCTCAGAACAATCAGCCTGGAAATGCTTTTGTTTGATTTCTGATAAAAACCTGGCTACATGTGGAGCAGGATGTGATATAACAGCACCCAAAAATGCACCTGACATCATCTAACATCTGCATTCTGGCTCGATTTTGCTGTTTGAAAGACTCATTTAGACTTCTGATTGAGCAGGATGCTGCTTCCGCCCGCCCCCCCTCTCCATTTTAATCACCCCGCCATGTCGATCAAACACCAGCCTGTGTGTGAGTGTGTCATTCACTGTAGTGCTGTTAAAATGATGAGATTTGAGCTTAATCATAATTCAATTTCAGAGGGGACGGAGCCGCGAGAGGTTTGCAGGTAGCTGCTCATGTAATTAAGTGAAAGGGGCGGGGAAAGGTGTGTTTAATTTCAAGGATTTCAAGGCTCAAGACTTTCAAGACAAGTCCTCTCCAGAACATTAGCAACCACAAAGAAAACATGTAACATTTTCAGATTTTTATTGAGTTTATCTCCTGATTTATCGACCACTGTAACAGTTTAAAGCTGCAGTAACTTTTTTTGCCACCTGGGGGCAGCGTAAACAAGCTGTAAACACGTATGACATATTCTCACGTACAGAACAACGTTAATATTTCTGTGCAGTCGTTGTTTTGGTCTCCACCAACTCCACCAACTGTTTAATGGTCCAGTGTGTAGGATTTATTATTATCTAGTGGTGTGGTTAAAGGTTCAGTGTGTCACTTTTAGTATGATCTTTTAGCAGAAATGAAATATAACGTGGATAACTATGTTTTCAGTTAGAAATAATCACCTTAAAAATGAACCATTATTATTATATTACCATAGAATTAGCCTTTTATATGGAGCGGGTCCTCTTACACAGAGTCAGAACAGTCAAAAGGCTCTACAGAAAAAGAAGATGTACAAGAAGAAGACGTGTTTTGTGCTTTGTTGGAAGTTTAAGGAAGTTAAATCTAGACAAATTAAATATTATTATTTAGCACAAGAAAAGCAGCAATCTTTGCATAAACAGAACCAAAACGACATGACATTTACTATGACAACAATAACCTCAACAGGCTACTTAGGCGGTTGTGACGATGACCTCTTTTGGCACATGAAAGCCAAACAGTGCCTTTAAAAAAGGGCAAAGACTGTAGAACATGAAGTTCTCCTCGTGTCTCTGAAACATTCCTGATCACATTTATAATTTACATCATCACTGCTAGTTCAGAATCAGTGAACTCTGTGTTCCTGTTCCATCATCACCTTCATCATCATCATCATCATCATCAGCTCCTCTGCAGACTCAGTGAAGAAACATCTTTCATGTCCATGTATCATTCAGGACTCAGCTGGCTGAAAGCTTTTGTCTTGCTCATGCTGGCTGTTATAGAGATGTCGAACCAGAAGAACGAGTCCTGGAGTTTAACTTTCATCTCCTCCGTGTCAGCTGAAGCTTTTGTTCTCCCTCTGCTCTTGTTTTTGTGAATAAAGTCTCTCTGATGTGGCCGCTCTCTTCCCGTTCTCCGGTCGGACTGGATAATGTGCAGCAGCTCCAGTGGCCCCTTGATCGGATAAACCAGGCTCCTTTTAATCACTGCAGTTGACCCCGTGACCCCATCCACCCTCTTTACACACACATCCTCCCCCTCTTTTACCTCCTACAGCCCGACCTCCTGCTGCAGGGTCAGTGTTGAAGGAATCCTTCAACATTTATGGATATAACAGCAAACACATGGCCGAGCAGTGCACGGAAAGAACAGAAGGAGCTCTGAGTAGAAGAACGTTTTATATTTAAGCACTCCATTTGATGATTCTGCTAAAAATCTTCGCTTTGAGGCACCTTGAACTTGAACAAAAGACACCTTATTAAGATTCTGAAGCAGCCTGATACATTGGGAATGACTGACACAGTTATCCAGAGTGATTAACGGACCCGTACTTGTGCCATACTCTGATTATGTTTGGGAGATTAAGCTCTGAGCCAGAGCGAGTTGTAATTGTAGCAACAAATTGTGATTTTCTAACTAATTTTGGTGATTTGCATGTGTTAGCCTAAAAAGACTCCTTCATGACAAGAAGACACCATCCTCTGCCAGCGTTCTTGATGAATCTTAATCCATTCCTCATGGGAAACGGCCTCCAGTTCAATAATAGTCTTGGGTTTGTGCGCTGCAACCACAGGCGACTGTGATGGCCACTCTAGAATCTCGCAGGACTTCTTCTGGAAGTCAAGCCTTGGTGGACTTGCTTGTCATCTGTTCCTCACAGATGGCGTGACGTTTCCGCCGCCGTGCTTCACTGTAGGACGGGTGTATGCTTCATTTGTCCTGCGACAAGACAAAATGTGAATGTTTGAACTTTGAGAAACAAACTGTCGATCGACCATCGTTGGTCTATGGTACGTATTCCAAAGTGGTGCAACTGATCGGACAATAACTCGACAATTATGAGACCTCTCAAGACTTTGCAATGCCTCCACCTCTTCCAAGCTTGGAGGAAAACTCTGGCTGCCAAATTCACATTAAAAACACGTGTCCATATCTAGATCAGGGTTTGGTTTGTCTGTTCTGGGCTAAGGGAAGAGGACCCGCTCTCGCTGTAGATATAAAGGGCTCATTATAAGACCACGAAAGACTTGATTCTCATTCCTGCTAATAGATCCTCCTAAATCTTACCCACCTTTTGCCCTTTAGGCTTTTACATTTCCTCATCATATCCATATTCTCGTGTTACCCTCGCCTCAGCCTCAGGATCTGCATAAATCCACCTAAGACGCACTCTTCAAGGCCGCCCTATCGAAAGTCTTGATGATGAAGCACAAGAGGATTTGTTTGATGCTGGAAAAAAATCAAAAGAGCATCGCTGCGGCGGGCGGCGCAGCACGGACGTCCTCTTTAGCGCCGCCTGAGCGAGCAAAGAGGCTTTTTGGTGAGGAGCTGGCAGTCTGAGGGGTGGTGGTGGTGGTGGTGGTGGACGAAAACTAAAAGGTACTGCCCCTCCTCCTCCTCAGGGATTACAGTACTCTACTGTTAGTGTCTTTATATATGCAGTAGGGATGTATGCGTTCATGGCGGGGCGTGCATGTGTTTGTGATTTGAGACAGCTGCAGAAAAGAGGAGGGTGGAGAAGGTGCAGTTTATTTTTCTGGTGGAAAAAGGGGGCGTGTCCCTGCATGCGATTGGCCCAGTGGGCCGATTCCAGCGTAAGTGACATCACAACTTACATACCTGACCTACTTAAAGTGGCCATGACGTCACTGCTGTCTCTTTCAGTCTGTCTCACTGCCCCTTCCTCTCCTCTGCCTCTTTTCATCTCTCCAGTCTCTCTTTATTGTTCCCTTCATCTTAGAGCCACAAACGGAAAAGAGAGTTAAATAGGAAAGAGAGAGAGAGAGAGAGAGAGAGAGAGAGAGGGAGCAAAGAGGCAGAATCATCTACTGTTGCCAATAACCCAGTTTCAACAGATTAAAGCCATATCAATGAATATTAATGTGTTGGAGAGCGGCGTGACAAAACAGAAAGCTTCCACCATATGGACAGAAAAGAGAGACTGAGTGCTGATCTTGGCGTTCTTTGTCATCAATTATATATTTCATTACAGCAGCAAACACAAGGCTGATGTAAACAGTGTGCAAACGTTTCTGTAAACTTACTGACACGTTCCGTGCAGTGGAATTATATTGTCAGTAGATGACTATAAGGTATACTTTACTGTACTGTGCATTATTTCAGTCAGTATATTTACTGTTGGTTGAGTTGCATAACAAGTCCATGATGTGTCGTTATCAGGGTCAAGCTGAAATAAGTATCCTGCAGACATAAAGAACTTTTCAGAGTTTTCTAATAAGCAATAAACAAAGCAACTTTTATTGCTCTGAGGCCCGTTTGGTTCAATTTGGATGAACAATTCCTAGTTAGTCCCACCCACTTTTGGTTTAGGTCCTGCCCATTCGGATACGGATCATTTAGTTGGTTGAACAGAAACAGACGCAGGTAATGTTGCACCGGCTCTTCTCTGACAGTTATAGTTATGCTTATATTATATAATGCAGAGCTGCATGGTGCACTGATTGGGTGACTTTGAAGACACGTTTCACTAATGCAAACGAATACCATGCTTGTGATATAAGAACTTTATCTGCAACATGTGAGCGACAGTCATTTGTGCAGTGTCTGATAAACAAGCCTCTAATGGTTTCAGTAACTTCATTTAATCAGGTAATCTTCAGGTAATCATCTCCCGAGAGACCTTGGAACTAAAGAAACAATTACAGTCAGACAACCACGCAATCAGCATAAAGACAACAAGCAATCAAATTAAGGCAATTACGAGCCATGAAAAACATCAGATAATGAAGTTTGAACCTCGGAAAGCTGTTTGCAGTTTGTTGTTGTTGTTGCTGTACATGAATCCAGTCCAGTGTGTAGAAGAATACCTCCTGTGAAAACAGTAAAAGAGGGTAAAATATGCCAATAAAAATGACATTTTATAGGAATATATACAGAATAAAGTACTATTTTATACAAGAGGCTGTTAATTGCACAGTAATATTCAATGCCATGTCTTTTACTGTCGTAGTTTGACAGTTTTTCACCATAAAATCCACAGATATGTTAAAATATGGAATAAAACACCAACCTGAAACCTTGATAAAGCAGCAGTAATACTAATCCTATGATATAATACTGCATATATAATAATATAATGGCCTGACAGTGTTTAATCTGCATAATGTGTACTTAAACCTCTAATACTGTAGCACAACAGGTTAGCTTATGTTTGTTTGTTCTATTTGTACAAAAATCATTTGGTCATTTTATGGTGTGTGTGTGTGTGTGTGTGTGTGTGTGTGTGTGTGTGTGTGTGTGTGTGTGTGTGTGAGACTGTTTCCAGGCAACCAGCATAGACTCAAAAAAAGTTCCCAGTCCCAGCCAAGAAAAAGAAACAGTACATATTAGCCTGTTTTCCAAACCGTGTCTATTCCTTTAAGTGATTTCTGCTTTCAATGCGGTGTTTCTTGGTCAACCAGAACCAGGACACTAATTCTGACTGAATCACGGCTTTGGGGACATTAACACATCAATAGTCAATAATAACAATAAGTGTGGTGCGTATATGTATAAATGTATGACAGATTTCTGCGATTATCTGAGAGGAGCAGGGACGGACCGACGGCTGATTTCACCCGCAGGGACCGATCGAATCTGAGGCTGTGCAGGCCGATCACACAAGAAGATGGTTTCTATGATTAAAAAGAAAGAGTGGAGGGATGGATGAAGATGGTGAGAAGAAGAAGCAGGGATGAGGAGATAGAGGATTTGCAGACCCAAACTTTTCCTCCCCGTGGTGAAAATGGCCAAAGGCAGGAGGCAAAACAGCCTCCAGCAACAATTCCTCCTCCTCCTCCTCCTCCTCTCCTCCTCTCTTCTTCCCCCTTTGTGTTCAGTGCAAACTCTCTTTCTCTCTCATTTATATTCACACCAGCTATGGGGCTAGTCACAGGGCAACCGCTGCACAATACTATTCCAAACACACACACACACACACACACACACACACACAGTTACAGTCACTTTCTCCTTTGTCAGGCTAAATGAAGTACAACCGAGTGCAGGCTGAATGAAAACAGAGGAAGTTCCCTTCATCACAAACATGTTTGTGTGGAGGAGAAAGAAGAGAATGTCATTCCAGGTAGCCAACAGCAACTTAATCAACTTCAGTTTAAATGACACGGCAAAAACTGGTCGGAACCAGAACCAGAACACCCTGGCACCCTGGTCTCTGATTCTGGTCCTGATGTTCATGCTCAGGGTGTTTGCAGGAACTTGTACTCGTACTTACAGCTGTAGGGTTATGAGGACTGCGCCAAAAGGGGCCAGTTGAGGTGATTCGGACCTTCTGGGCGCCTTTCTTTAAGTTCGACTAGTAGGAGATCCAGAACCTAGAACCTGCTGGATCTGGCCTGAGAACATATAAAAGATTATATGTCAGCAAAGAATCGTTGAAACGTTGGCGAGTTCTTAAAGGTGACACCACGCATCTTTGACCTCGTAAGCGTTTGTTCTCGTCCGTCAAACATCAGCCGGGCAAATACAAATGAACAGGGCTGAATGATGAGAGCGAGGGATGAGAGGGGTGTGAAAGAGGAGGGGGATGAAAGAGAGGAGGTCACGAAGCAGAGCGAGGAGGGAGGGGAGAGGTGATGAGGACAGATCGAGGGATGGAGCTGGAAGCCTCCACGGAGATTCATCAGTGTCACTGCTGGGAGCTCCGGCGGAGAAAGAAGGAGCGGTGAAACGAGAAAGAAAGACGTAAAAGTGAGCGAGCTAACGCTGGTTTGTCACCGAATCTTCGAGAAGAACGACCAAAATACACCAACCATAGAGTCTTTGTGTTAAACTGTGCCGTCATGGGATGAAACGGCGAGTCTAGATCTGTCTGAAGGCAACACAAAGAAAGGTGCTGACTTGATGAAAAGTCTCTAAAGTAAAATATCAAGTATTACAAACAATTACAAACTCCTCCTGCTGGGATCGTTTAGTCTTGTCACCATAATGAGGAAATTAGCAAAGTTATTGGTACAGGACTGACCGACGCTGGTCCTCATCGTGGTCACGGGAGGCTGGAGAGGTCGGCGGGTCATCACAGGGCCAAGTGGCTATATATCACAAAGGTCAACGGTTGCTTCAAGAGTTGCTTCAAGGTTTCATTGTGTCAAAATGATTTTTGATTTGCTGGTCATCGTTTCATGAGCAGAGACAAAGCATATATATGATTTAAGAGGTCAGAGGAAATGCATGGATCCATTATATAAGGAGATGCATGGTTGTCACTGGACCGTGACATGTTGCTGCGTTGCCACAACTTACCATGTGTGTACATAGTGAGTGTCTGTGCTCTCAGAGAGTGTATGTGTGTGTGATGAAGCTGAAAAGTGAGAAAAAGTGTGTGTGCTACTTAAGACATTGATTCCGCTGAACTGGGCAATGTTCCCCACGTAACAGTGATCACAGTTGCACTTTTAACCCCCCGCTGCCCTTTAGCTGCATTAATGTTCATTTAACCACAGCAAGATGCAATTTAATGTTTCACAAAATGAAAAGTATCGTTTGATTTAAGGCTGTTTACCCTCAGTACAGTTGTCATGAACGGGGAAATTAGCTACAGAGACCAAAACTGTTTTTTGTACCAGGCTGTAAACATGTTTATTTCTGCTGTGAAGTTGGACATTTGGACATGGGGACTTATGGAGACTGACTCACTTCTTCTGGAGCCAGCCTGAAGTGGACGTTAGAGGAACTGCAGTTTGTTTTTTGGCACTTTCGGCACCATGGAGGTTTCCTCTTGGTGAACACATACCTGGTGAATAAAAGTGATTCTGTCTCGGTTTCTTTAAAGCTTCAAAGCAATGAAACATTTAAACCAAAGCTCTGTCATCACTCACTTTAACTGTTAAAACGCCGTTTCCACATCTCTTCATCCCCCCCAGCTCGCACCACAAAATCCTTTCCGCTCGTCCTGTCATCTCTCCATCTGTCAGCCACTCTTCCATCTGTTTCCAGTCTTCTGCAGCCTGTTCATCCATCCATCCATCCATCCAGCCCTACATCATCCATACTCTTATTATCCACCGCCCCTCCTCCCTCCGTCTGTCTGCCGTCCTCTCGTTAGTCACAGTTCACCCTGAAGACTACTCCTTATTGATTCGCTATCCCTCTTTTTTCCCTCTTTATTCCAGCCAGGTCTCGGTTTCTGTTCCTGGACTTCATTAACCAGCTTCAAGGCCTCCGCAGACTCCCAGGCAGGATAATGTATATTTATGAGGAAGCTGTGTATCGATGCAGTTCGGTCATTGGTAATGAAGTTACGGGGCAAACAAGCTCGTTTGCGTCGTTCTTTCAATGTCAAGCTTGTTGAGAATGTTCAATCTAAGCCAACGTCTGCAGGTAAGAAGTGTAGATTAAAAGGTCCAAGGTGTAAGATTTAAGGGTATCTATTGGCAGAAAATAAAAATAACAAAATAAGAACTGTTGTCTTAAAATGAGCCCTTTATATCTAAAGGGACATTTTTCGACAGTAGTCCGATCTAGATCCTTCAGCAAAACGTGAACAAATACAGGTGAAGTTAGGGCTCAAGACGTGGCCAAAATTTCAAAATCAAAAGACAGATTAAAGGTCCAGGGTGATGGATTTAGCAGCACCTAGTGGTGAAGTTGCAAACTGCAATCAAATGAATAATCTCCGACACCTCATCCTCTTCTAAAGGAGGTAGAAGAAACTCTGGCTGCAAAAAACAAAAGGTCATATCTAGATCAGTGTTTGTGATTACACACTGATGAAAACATAGAAATGAATATTATAATAATTTCCTGTCAATAGATGCTAAATCTTACACACTGCATCTTTAATAATTTACATTTTTCATGTTGATTTGTGTAAATGGATGTACATTGCGTCAGTGTCAGACGTTTCGAGATATCCGTCTTTCAGATTTTTGCCTTCTGCTCAATCAAAGGTCGTTTCAAGAGACAAATATCTAAAAACTTTGACAGATAAAAGAAAATCTACCTGCGTGGCGTTTTAAATGAGTGAATACAAACGGTCACACCACCCATCTATTCTCTGCGTCTCGTAAAGCTCCACCTTGATGTCATGAATGCATCCATGTGAATCCTAAAAAAAAGGAAAAGCTCCGACAGGTTCCAACTTGGAAAACATGTTTATTGACTTTCACCAGTGCAGTCGAATGACAAACAGAACATCCAACGGAAACAGACAAACATGGAGTAGCACTGCATTACACAAGTCAAGGTCGGTGAAGGTCGCAAGACCTCTGCGACAAACCAAAACATTTTTTTTTTCAGAGCGAGCACGATTTTTTTTTTTTTTTTTACATTTTTCTGTTGTGTCCGGGTGTTGGAGCAGGACAACGTGACCTGCTGCTCGTGTTGTTATCTGACGAGCAGATGGTGAAGATATTCTGTAAGTCCTTTTGTGTGTGGACGAGTTGTTGTGATGTGCTGCCACCTGCTGGTTTGAAGGCAGCTGTGCAGCAGCTGGATCAGGAATATATTTTAAAAATGTTTTCTACATTTTCACGCCCGGGTTTTGTGAGTACCATGTGTGGTATTCTGTCTCAAGACTGACGGTGACGACCTGAGCATTAGTCTTTCTTCTGGATTTGTTTCAATGTCGGCCTCTGTCAGGTGTTAGACTTTACTAAATAAAAAGATACTTATTGACGAGGCCTTAACCGTTTTTCCTTTCAAAGTTCTGACACTGTGGCGGCTTATAGCCCTGAGTTCAAACATACAATGTTAGACAATGTTAAATTTATCCTCACCTCAACCTGAAACACGTCAGAGTTTCATTTATCCAATGCCGGAAAACGCCCATAAAAAAGAACATTTAAAAAAAAACAGGACATCAAAAAGAAAATCCAGAAACAAGTACTGATGAGTGTGTGTGTGTGTGTGTGTGTGTGTGTGTGTGTGTGTGTGAGAGTAAGAGAGAGAAAGCGATATCTACAAACACACTGTTTAGAAACGTCCAGTCGATTCAGCAGATATGAGCACATGACCACCGCGTACACGTCTGGCATGGAGATACAATCATACACAACTTGTTTTGTGTATGTGTGTGTGTGTGTGTGTGTGTGTGTGTGTAGGTGTGTGTGTGTGCCTGTGTTTAGGAGTCATCTCCGTTGGCGCTGTCGCCGTCGTCCTCTCCTTCCTCCTGCTCTCCTTCCTCCTCCTCGTCCTCGTCGTCCTCCTCCCTCCCTCTGCTTTTCATCTGCGCAGGAGGAAAAGAGGCTTTTAGTAACAGTATGCTGCTGCCAACTGTAGCTGTCGTGCTAGAACAGGAGCTTGGTGAAATAAAAGGCTGAAAGACAGACGCCGAGCTGGGCTGACTGCTGCTGGACTAGTCAGTGATATTAGCTGCTGCTCTGTCTTGTCCTATGTGTTGTTGTTGATGTTTGGCAAAGTTGTCGACTAATGTAATCAGAACAAATACTCGAGTACAGTAATAATCATTTAAATAATCTGCAAAGAAATCAACAGACTGAAATGAGAAATTATCGGAGCAACTTGCTTCAAAAGACACCAACGTCTTAGATGTGGACGTCCGGGTTCCATGCCTCCACTCATCGGCCCTCACCTCGTCCTCGTCCTCCAGCAGATCCCCCTCCTCCTCCTCCTCGGAGTCGTTCAGCTCCTGGCTCTCTCGGTCCCGTTTCAGGCTGTCGTCTTTCTTGCTCGAGGTGGAGGAGTTGAGGGAGGACACCTCGCCTGGTTCTGGTTTGCTGCTCTTCATCTCTGAGTGAATGGAGGAAGAAGAAGGCGGGGGTGACACAAGAGGTGGATGTTATCTGAGCTTTTGAGGATCATCTTCCCCAAACTTAAGGTGGAAACTGCTACGTTACTTTGACAGCTTAGATTTTAAACGATGGAAGGGGTTTGTTGGATAACCCCAAAATGACTCATTTTATTTTGAAATCTGCATATGCCCCCTCATGACTCATCCTAGCGCAGTATGAGTCAGGAGGCTTATCTTTGAAAGGGTGAGAAGAACGAGCTAAATTTAAAAACTCCTGTTATACATTGGCATTCGCAGAGAGTGGTTTTTGCTTCTTGGTATTTAGCATTTGCACATTAGCAAGTAAGCTGTGACATAAACGTCATAAATGAAAGTTTCAGGCTCCAAAGTTGATGGTGTCGTTAGTTTGTTGTTTTACACTTATTACCAGAAGCTGGTTTGCAAAAGGTTTTTCCGATTTAACAAGTTCAGTTATGATTTCAGATTCAAGGTTTGTACTTTACTTGAGAATTCCATTTTCTGCAACTTTCAGAGGTAAAAATTGTTCATTTTACTCCACGACAGTTTTATTTATAGTTAACTCTTTCAGACTGTCCAGTGAAAGCCACAAATCCCAAAATTTGGTGATTTTAAATGTGAATTTACTGAGAAACTGAAGGATTACGTGTTTGGTCATGGGTTGAAGAAACCTAAACTATCTGTGAAACTGTCTTTTGAAATTCATCACCACAAAGATGGAAACTGTTTGCTGGTTTCTCAGGAAAAGTGTGAATTCGTATTCCCACAGCGCAGTGTCACTGCAAACCAATTCTGTTAGACACGGACCTTTAAGTAAGAGTTTTTA
>NC_040024.1:7920074-7946498 GCF_000972845.2 Larimichthys crocea | reverse complement strand
TTTCAGGCTGTCGTCTTTCTTGCTCGAGGTGGAGGAGTTGAGGGAGGACACCTCGCCTGGTTCTGGTTTGCTGCTCTTCATCTCTGAGTGAACGGAGGAAGAAGAAGGCGGGGAAGGGGTTTGTTGGATAACCCCAAAATGACTCATTTTATTTTGAAATCTGCATATGCCCCTTCATGACTCATCCTAGCGCAGTATGAGTCACGGAGGCTATCTTTTTGAAAAGGGTGAGAAGAACGAGCTAAAATTAAAAACTCCTGTTATACATTTGGCATTCGCAGAGATGGTTTTTGCTTCTTTTGGTATTTAGCATTTGCACATTAGCAAGTAAGCTGACATAAACGTCTCATGTGCGGCTCAGTGATGCCACGCTGAAAGTTTCAGGCTCCAGAGATGTCGAATGTGTCGTTAGTTTGTTGTTTTACACTTATAGTGACCATGAAGCTGGTTTGCAAAAGGTTTTTCTGATTTAACAAGTTCAGTTATGATTTCAGATTCAAGGTTTGTACTTTCAGAGGTAAATATTGTTCTTTTTACTCCACGGCAGTTTTATTTATTAGTTACTCTTTCAGATTATCCAGTGTAAGCCACAAATCTTCAAAATTTGGTGATTTTAAATGTGAAATTTACTGATAAACTGAAGGATTAAGTGTTTGGTCATTGAGAAAATCCTAAAACTATCTTGAAACTGTTTTTTTGAAAATTCATCACCACAAAGATGGAAACTGTTTTGCTGTTTTTCTCTGGAAAAGTTGAAATTCGTAGTTCCCACAGCACAGTGGACCTTTAAGTAAGAGTTTTACGTGTAGTATTAGTACTTCAAGATCTTAATGCTTCTTCCACCACTACATTAAGGCCTACCTGACTTCTTGCTGTGGTCCTTCTCCATGCGCTCCAGGCTTTCGAGCAGGTAGTCCACCTTGTGCTTGATCTGCGTGAGTTCTCTCTTGATGGTCTGCAGTTCATCGACCTTCACTGCGGGAGGAGAAAGGTTAATACGAATACCGACGAAGGTTGCACGCATAACTGTGGTGGAACCTACTCGTACGCGAGGTCCTCTGGCTGCTCTTGGAGGACGAGAAGCTGGTTTTGGTTCGTCGGCTCCCTCCTCCGCTCAGGCTGACCCGCGGACGCTTTGAGGGAATGACGGCACGGGACAGCGGAGGTGGAGGGGGAGGAGGCACTCTGGACTGGTAGGAGTACATCCTGAGATATAGAGATGCACGACAAGCATGAGTGAGACTGTGTCATCTTCTTTTTCCAGATTTCCAGAAATCAATCTAGCCAAATCTAGGTCTGAAGCGAGAATGCAGATTTTCCCATTCATTTGAACGGACGTACTGAGTTTTTGGCTGCAAAAAAGCAACCTGGGCCAGAGAAGTTGATCAACTTTTGGAGAAACACAACTCTATATCACGTTGTGGCCGCCAATCAGAAGATCAGACCGGTCAACCTGGAACCCTTAAACCTTTTCTCTCAACTTCTTGATCATCATCTGCCCTTACCAAAAACCACTGACGGTTTCTGACTCACCACCGACAACTCCACCCTGTCTCTATCCCCTCACAGGTGCAACCTCGGAGTCACCTTTGACAATAACCTCTCCTTTGAACATCCCATAAACCAAATCACCACAACTGCCTTCTTTCACCTCAAGAACACCGCCCGACTCCACCCATCACTCTCCTTCATACACGCCTTCATCACCTCCAGAATTGACAACTGCAACAATGCAACACATCCAAAACTCTGCTGCATGCCTGCTCACCGACACCCACACCCGCGACCACATCACCCCTGTCCTCCAGAACCTCCACTGACTCCCGGTACCACAGCGCATGCAGTTCAAAATCCTCCTCCCTCCATAACCAGGCTCCCTTCCTACCTCACTGACTTGCTCCATCGCCACAATCCAACCCACAGCCTCCTCTGTTCATCTAACCTCCTGACTCCACCATCACCCAGGACCAAGCACCGAACCTGGGACAACCAAAGCCTTCTTCTCTGTAGCTGCCCCCAAACACATCCGTGACTGTACCGACCTTCCAACATTCAAATCTCTGACACAATAGATTATTCTTAAAAATATGAAGAACATACAGCTTACCTATCATAGTAATCTCTTTGAAAGTCATAGTCCAAATCAACGGATGAACTGTGGACAGAGCAGAGACAGGTTAGAAAGATTAACAGCAACTTGTCGTAACACTTGTACTTGTGTAATACTGCGTTTCCAAACCGGATGACATGATTACGGTGTTGTTGTGAGCATGAATCAGTGTGTACACACCTGTACATGTCTCCTGCTGAACGCTTCACTGTCTTTGATCTGTGAGGTTTCGGTTCACCGGCCAGGTTGATGTCTTCGGGAGGGAAAAAAACACAACAACAGTCAAGGAAGGAGTGGAAGAATGCGCCGGAACATGTTATGAGCAAAAAGCTCGTCTTGTCACTCCCTCCCGTCCACCTGGAGCAGGTTTTACCTCAACAAGGAGGCGTTTGCAAGTAGTTGCATTTTTTTTTAACCTGCTTTGAGCACCAGACAGGTCTGAATATAAAAATCAAAACCAGCTATTTCTTTGCCTTTCAGTGCTTTCAGTGTCATTTTGAAGTACCAGGTTTTACGCACTAGACGGTAGCACACTGGCATTCCCTGGGTTTGAATTTAAACTTAAGACTTGATTGCGAGGGTGAATGTACGTGTTTACATGCTGGGACAGGCTCCAGCAGGTACAGGACATGGAAGGAAAAAGTTTTAGCAGCGTTGTTTCCATGTAATACTTTGCAAATAACTGTTCTGTTCTGCCTACAACACTTTGGGGTTTTATGGGGGGTTGGCCCAGTGACTTCCTGAAGTCTTGTTGTTGCCATGAGGTTGCCATGCAACCAGGAAGGGAGTCCAGTACTGACCTTCAAGGTCCAGTGTGTAGAATTTAGCGATAATGTTGCATACCCCTTTCAAACTTGTAGGAGAACCTACAGTGGCAACGAAAAACTCAAACGCTCTAGAGCCAGCGTTGAGATTGTCCATTGTCCATTGAAGACAAGACTCAATGCAGGACTCTGTAGCTCTATAGCGCTCTCCACCTCACCTAGCACCTGTCCCACGATCATTCGGCCATCCTCGCCGCCCACGGCAGCCCGGGCGTTCCTCTCATTGGAGTACTGGACGAAGGCGTAGCCCTTGTGGACAGAGCAGCCGACGACCTTGCCGTACTTGGAGAAGATGGCCTCCACGTCGGCCTTGGTGACCAGCAGGGTGTTGAGGTTGCCGATGAAGACGCGGGAGTTGAGGGAGCGAGGGTCCGTCTTGTTGGTCACGTTGCTGCTGGCCATCAGGCTAGAGGAAGAAGACGAAGACCAACTAGACAAAGGGGCGGAGAGGGGAGGAGAGAGGTGGACATGGAAGATGGATGGATAAGAAGAAGGAGAAGAAAAAGAGTTATGAGATCTGAGTCAATATTTAGAGGCGAGTGATGTTCAGGGAGACAGGAAGGGGTGGAAGATAGACAATGTTCTCGCACTAATTTGTAGATTATATCTGCACCAAGGTCAGTATGAGTTTGGACCTCATAGTGTGGCTTTAACCACACTGCTTAAGCTCTATAATGTGTCCATTTTGGTTCAATAGTGTATAAAATGTCATAAAATTTGTGGAGCCAACAGTCCATAGCCAGAAGATATTAAATTTACATTCATAACTAGAGAAAAAAACGGCAATTCCACCACATTTGAGGCATTTTTGCTTATGAATGACTTACAACCACAGCAATGCATCTTTATATGGACACCATGGCTGGAATCAGTCATACAAATTCAAGCTGTGAATCCTACTTTCTAACCCCTCCCTGCAATACAGGTGGATTTCAGCCGAGAGAGGGGGGGGGACTACATGTGTCTCTGAGATACCAGATAGCAGAACAGACAATGTGATCGGGTCATGAAGCAGCCGGCACTCACTCCATTGTGTCTGTGCTCGGGTCGGTGGAGGTCTGCCTGCCTGTGTGACTCTGTTGGAGAGAAGAGGGTCGTCGACGAACTATGAGAGATGGGACTCAGTGACATCTACTACACCTCCAAAAAGATTTTTTGGATTTATATCAAACCCAAGAAGTGCTTAAAAAGGGACGGAGGTGGTAGATAAAATGATTTTTTAAAAATGGAGGCCAGCCATAAAAAACCTGCGGGATAAACGGTTGTTTGTTATTACAGAACAAGACATTGCATTGAAACGCGGATCTTTAAATGTGTGTGTGAACTGATGATGTGTGTGTTCTATGTGTCTACACACTGTAGTGTCCCTGCAGTAAACACCACTTTCCTGAAGCTTGTATCGTGAAGTATTTGCAGCGTCACTTTCTGTCTGCAAAGGTTCTCTTATGAACTTATGATTATACTTTTTATGTTTCTTGGTCCTTTTGTATTTGTCCAAAATGGTTCATGATTCTTCAGACTTCTCTCTGCTGATCGACATAAATATACAATGTTTGCAACTGATCCACCGGCAATTCAGCTTGTGCTGCATGATCAGCAGGTTACAGGAGGAGTGTGTGGGATTTAGTGACATCTAGTGGCGAAAGGAGGAACATGTGGAAAAATCCTAAAAGGATTTTATCTAGAGCCAGTGTGCACTATAGAAAATGTCTTTAGGATGGTGAAAAACTACCAAATCATGACGGTAAAAGATGCCATGAAGTATGATTTCCTGTGAACGTTGACTTTTATTTAAGATGCCATGAAGTATGATTTCCTGTGAACGTTGACTTTTATTTACATGTTTTACATTTTTTATGGTCTTTTACGGTCATGGTTTGGCAGTTAAATCTAGACATTTAAAATATGGGATAAAAGGCCAACCTTAAACGTGAAATTAACAGTACTTATATCCCATCATAAATATTAGAAAAACTTATACCGTATTTATTACGGTAAAATCCTGGGTGCCAGTTTGTTACCATAAAGACCTTTTTCTTTAGTGTGGATGACAAACTCTCTGTAAGAGGATCTGCTGATAGAAAAAGCTCCTTCAACAAATCTGATTCTTCTTCTTCAGGTGATTACACACTCATGAGAACTCTTCACACGTTTGATCTGAAAGTGTGTCAGCTTTGGTACAAAGACGGCAGACTGCCGCTGCTGTATTAGTTGCAAACACTGCACAGTTATGTAACATTGCAGCGGGACTCTTCCTTCCTTTGATATTTTTATTTGAATAAAACCACGTGAGAAGTTACCTCTGACTTTACTTTTAATTCCCTCTCAATCATCTCAGCCACTTCAGCCATCGCATCACCTGCCAAAAACACAACAGTGCTGCCAGCTGGGCTAAACTGTAACCCAGCAAGCAGCCTCTCCATCTCCGCCCAGCAGCTCCTAGCAGGGGATTACACGCTTTTTGCAGCAGGCTGTCTGGCCAAAGCTTAATGCTCTGCTCTGCCTCTACATGATTTGGCCTGGGACGGCTCTATTTCTTGGCAGGCCGACAGGGCGTCCACAACACCGGGTGTGTGTGTTCAGCACGGGGCGGGTGGATGTTTCTAATTCTTTGTGGGATGACGGGGTTCAAGCGGGAGTAGCCAGGGTTTATGTACAAGCACTGCATGTGCGTTTCTTTTTATGATGCTGAACAAATCATTGGAGATTTTTTTTAATATTTACACACAGGGTGGACAAAATATGTTTGGACCATTTCTCAGTAAGTGTCCCGTTACTTATGTCTGCTTGGCAGTGATGATGATGATCATAAACACTTTGTGTTCAGCACACGCCGTCCACTTTCCGGGACTTTTGTCCACGCAGCGCAATACGAAGTGTGCGTGTCCGCTGGGAATCAGAAAGAGTTTGACATTCACCGGATTTATCATTGAGTGTTTTGGGCGACTTCCTGAACGTGAAACAAGGAATAAAAGTGGATTAGCTTCACAGAGGCGGTGTTTAGTGCAGGGCTCTTCAGTTACAGGGGCCAAATCCTTACTGTGGCCCCGGTGTGACATGAAAGAAGACATATCTACAGGTTCTAACAGATGTAGCTGTTCGTCCTCTGCCTCATCCGGGCTTTATTGATGATGTGAGTGAGTGTTGGTTTTTAATGTTTGTGCTTCAACTGTGAAAAGACGCTGCGCCTGCAGCTCTTTGGGGCTCGGCCGGAGCTGGATGTGGCTCGCTTATAGAGTTTGGGAGTAAAAATAAAGAAGGAAAACGTGAATATGATCTTAACCTTTGAGGATTTATGAGGTTTGTCACTGACTGTGGGTGTCTGCAGGTTTGAAATCAGGTAACAAAAAACAAGATTCAACATTAGTGATCACTGTAAAGGTTAGTAACTCATGGTATTCAGTAGGCATGCTTTTTTTTTTTTTTTTTTTAAATGGGTACAGACTTACTATTGGGGGTGATAATGGTGACATCATTGTTATTATCAAGAGCAGGTATCTTTGTGTTTCTGTGGGTAATGGGTCAGATTTGAATCCATCAAATTACATGCACATCAAGAAAAAAAAAAAAAAAAAAAGAAAAAAAAAAAAAAATCACATTACAAAGCAAAGGCGGGAAATTTTGCCTTTGTCAGTGCCGGTCCTTGAATCCAGGACCGGATGCAGAAGGGAGGGGAGTGTTATTCAGCCAATTAGCTACAAATCAGGCCTCTTATAATCAACACTGATCATATCCATGTGATAATCAGAACATGTGGGCTTATAGAATATAAATATAAATATATAAGAGGCCGCTAGTGTCAAACAACACAGAGGAGAAAAAAAAAACAAACAAAAAAAAAAACACATCATGCTCTGCTCTAGGATCTAACAGGGAGAGAAAATGTCTAAAAGGGCTGGAAACAAAAGTGGTATAAATATACATATGTTAAAAAAAGTGATGCAAAAGTTGAGGCAAAAAAAAAAAAAAAAAAAAAAAAAAAAGGTTGAGACCAACTTACGATTTGCCGCTGTTCAAAAAAGAGGCTTCAAAAACTAAACAGGGGGGAAACAAAACAAAAAAACGACACATTAGAAAAGAGGAACTTCTAAAAATGAACTGAAAGTATTATTACCACAAGACAAGCAGCAAAATATGGAAGTAAAAAAAAAAAAAACTTTAAGAAATCTCTGCTAAAGCGAAAATAAAATAAAATACAAGAAGTCAAATCAAATTGTGTTGTGGTCTACTTATAAAACCATAAATATAAATGCATAATAACTTGAAATGAATTTTTGTTTTTAAAAATAAAACCACTAATCATCTCGCAGGTGTAAGCGGGTGATGCCAACAATGCCAGGGTTGGTCAAACGATCATGCAGAAAGAAAAACAAAAATAATCAATTTAATGTTCGTCTGTAAAACTAAGAGATACAGATATGTTGACGTCAACCAGGACAATATCAGACACTGGTGTCAGCTTCAGAGTACAGAAGCCCTGAGCGGTCAAACATTCAATTTTTCATTTCTATTTTCATTTTTACGAATTTTTACATGTTTTCTCGGGATCTCGAGTTATTTATCTCATCGTCTTGAAAAAATAAAATCTGTTGTTAGAGACATTTTCCTCGAGATCTCAAGATAACGAAACTTTACCGTAATTTATTTTATCTTGTTAAAACGGGATGGTCAAATACATTAGACAACAACGTCAGAGGAGAACGGGAATGTTGCATTATGTCGGGAAAACAAAGTTTCTTGAGATCTCGGGAAAACTATCTAGAGAAACATATATATAATATATACAGATATTTAACATAAGATCTCGAGAAAACAGCTGAAATTAACTTGTAATATGAATGTATGACCGCTTCGAGCTTCCGTATCAGAGCGGAGCATCACCAGTTTGGGGTGGGGGGTTGGGGGGGGACTTGGTGGCCCTCCTGCCCTCGAGCAAAAAGGGGTCAACTGCAGAACAGCGCCCACTGGAGCCTGGAGGGCCTGGAGCCTGCTCAAGGACACTTCCAGAGGACACATGGGGGGCCAAAGAAGGGGTGAGGGGGGTACAGTAGGGGGGTATGTGGGCCACTTTCAACTGCATACACCTCCCCCTGCCTTCCCACTGTTACACCGTCTACGCAAGTTCATTTAAGATGACAGATTCCTGGAAGGAGCGGAGCAACGTTAGAAGGTGCAGGAGGCCCCTCTGCAGGCCTGCACGGCCCAGAATAAACCTCAAGGAACTGAATGGATAATATCAGAATTACCAAATGCAACAAAATCATGTCACACACCGACGCTCCGCGACTGCACAAACACATCAAAACACTGTCGTCTTGTTCCTTTAAAAAAAGAAAAAAAGAAAAAAGACGAAAAAAAGACATCTTGCCTGAAAAATTACATCATTCCTGTGAAACATACTGTCTCAGCACAAACAGGAAAAACACGACTGCAAATCAAGTTACAGGTGGGGAGGGGGCCAAACACAGGAGCCTCTTTTTTAAAAACATACTTCCAGAAAAACGTCCAGAAAAGACTGGAACAATCTTCCATATTTCTTTCCTTTGACCACAAATCAGAGCAACAAATAAAAGGAAACACAGCAGCAGCAGCAGCAGCAGCAGCAGCAGCCCTGAGGAGGTGGGGGAGGGAGAAAAACCCGTTCTGCAAATGTCGTATGTGGAAAAAAAATAAAAGCAAAAATCTTCTAATACTTCAAACTAGTTTCTGCGCAGCTCACACTGCCATCACAAAATGTACGCCACTAGAAAAGCCAAACACAGTCTCGGGAAAACACCAGCCAGCCAGAGAGAGACAGAGAGGAGAAAAAATATGCATTAAAAATAAAAAACCAAAAATAAAAAATAAAAAAAGTCCAAAAGACGTTTCAGAGTCAGGGGGGGAAAAAATGATTTAAAAAAAAATGAGGGTAAAAATCTCTCGGTTAAAAATACTCACCAGGAGCTTAATACTTAAAAATGAGTAAAAGTCAACGCTGCTGTTTGTTTTTGGGGTTTTAACTTGAGCAGGTAAAGATCCGCGCGCGGCTCTGCAGGCTCAGTGTATCACCTTGAACCAGTGGACACGAAATGGCGTCGACTCATACGCACGGGGGAGGTGTCGTTCGTGGACGAGCCGGTTCAAAGAGCCGGCTCCTGTCCGCAAGTATTATGGAGCACTGCATACATGCAGTGACAATAGCTTACTTATATTTATTTTAGTGCTGTCGATTAATTTTAAACAATTAATGTGTTAAAAAAAATTAACAGTTTTGTTTACTTCCGGTGGCGGCGGACCCATAACCTTTTTGAGCGCTGAATCGTACGTCGACTTTGTTTCCCAGATTAATCGCGATTAATTACAGAAATTTTTGCGATTAATTAGTAAAAAAATTTTAATCAATTGACAGCCCTGATTTATTTTAATAGTTTCTTTTTTTTTTTTTTTCTATGTTAAAATTCTTATACGTGTGTGAGTGGTTCTACAAACAAGTAAGTGCATTGTTAGGGTGGTTTAAGAGACTTACAAAGGTCTGTAAATGCAATGAAAACAATTGGCTACAGCATTTTATTGATATTAGAAAATATGACTTTTACTTTATATTTCCGTACAAAGAATGGGCTGCCACATACCATCACACTGTATAATAACAGCTAAAAACTCAGGTCATAGTTTACAGTCAATGCACATTTCTCCTTTATTACTTTGTACCAAATCAACCCTGCCAATTTTCTGTATATACTTTTGTACAATATATTTTATTTACTATTGCTATTTTGATATTTTATTATGTATAGTTTGTTCTTTATGTTTTTTTATTCTTATATTGTCTATTGTCACTGTGTGTAATGCTGCTGTAATTTCCTAGCTTGGGATAAATAAACTATATCCATCTATCTATCTATCTATCTATCTATTGAATAATTCAAGCGATGTGTACACATACAAAACAGCGCTAAATTTGGCTGAATTAGGTATGTGTGGTAGGTATATGTGATAAAACAAAGATTCATTTGGGAGCCGAAACAGACGGCTCTTCTTGGTGAGCCGAGTCAAATGATCCGACTCCCTAAAAAGAACCGAACTTCCCATCGCTAATACGCACAACAGGGGGAAGGGTCACGCCCACCCCGCTGCATTCCCTGTTTCCGATTGGATTCCCACGGACATGCGCATTGGCAGATGACGCTTGTCACACACATATACTGTATACACACACACACACACACACTGCACGTCACAACTTACCATATGTTATAATGCAGACTTATATGTTTTTAAAGCAACACTGTCACACATACTGTCAGCTGTTCTCGTTTATTTGTTAGAATTATTTTATTTATCAAACAACACACGACGCAGCAACCAGCTAACATTACTTACTGCTTACTTTCAGCCTTTTATTTCACCAAGACCCAGATTTATTCAGTCAGTCACCATCCGTGTCTTTGTCCATATTATATTGAGGCTGCCCAGCTCCTGTTCTGGCAGGACACTGGCTCTGCCTTCCTTCCATCAGCATCGAGTGGCGACCTGTGGTGTTGGGAAATGAAGCCAATGTGGAAATGCTAAAAAAAATAAAATAATAATAATTCCTTTTAACGTCCACTTGAGGCTGGCTCCAGAAGTGAGTCAGTCTCCATAAGTCCCCATGTCCAAATGTCCAACTTCACAGCAGAAATAAACATGTTTACAGCCTGGTACAAAAAAACAGTTTTGATCTCTGTAGCTAATTTCCCCGTTCATGACAACTGTACTGAGGGTGAATTTATATACAACTCACCTGTTCACATTATATTAAGGCTTAATATCACCAGCGACATGGTGTCGTAAAGCATCATGTGGAACAGATACACAATGTTGCTTCAGTGTTTTTCCTTTTTTAAAGTTTGATCATTTTTTATTTCGTTTTTACACATTTTATCATTGATTTTGTCGTTTTGTCACAAACGCACACACACAGACTTTTTAGTGCATCCTGACTTCACACGATTAAAACTGCACCCGTCCGTTTTCTTACTCGTTAACGACATAGCACCTCAAAAATGTGACGTCATAAATAACAATTGCAAACACTTTTGCTCCAATACACCAGTGACTGACGACTTTTGTAAGTGTATCAGCAGGGTTACCACTTCAGCTTTCGTGATGAAGGACCTGAGAAGAACAAATCTGAGTTCAGTACAACGTTCTTGACAGATAAAAGATGTTTTTATTCAGGAATACGTGTCGCATTAAGTACCTTGAATGTCAGCCGTCCTCCTGCGGTTTCGAGGCAGCGTGCCGTCCAGCCTTGAGGTGGACTCGGGCGTTCTCAGAACCTCCTCCAGCCTACGCTGCTCCTCATTATCCTGATAGATCAACACAGCGGGTTAACGTTAAAAACTCTTCAATCATTTTGTCCAGAATCAGTTTAAGAGCAGCCGGAATAAAAACCTGTGTTGCCGTTTGTTGACATTTCCTTCTGACCGCGGGAGTATTCGGACCTGAGCTCTCGGCTTTACTTCTCTGTTGTTCCCTCTCTCTCTGCAGGAGGATGGCCTGCCTCGTGGTCCGGTACTCCAACGAGAAGTTACTGACGGTTCTACAGAAGTCCTCCGCTTTGGTGTCTCTCACCATTGCTTTGGAGTAGCCTAGGAATAAGAGGAAAGAGTGGAACCTGGAGAAACAAAACCGGAGAGAAGATTTAATCCATAGAACAGCACGTCAAGGAGATTAAAAACTGGCAACAAACCATGCGCACCTGTTGATGACCCGGCGATGGACGGCTCTCAGGACCTTCAGCCTCTCCTCGCACTCCTTCAAAAGTTTCGTCAACCTGTGACGGAGGGATCCCTCCGGGACGTCGTCTTGTCCTCCCCATCTCCTCTTCTCTGACTTTCCTTTCCTCTTGTCCTCCGACTTGTCCAAAATCTTCAGCTGCTCCCACGACGCTTTGCACTGGGCTTCTAGCTGGGCGAAGTTGGACTGGACTAGGGAGTAGTCGCACTGTAAAGATGAGAACGAGAAGAGAAGTTTGGATGCCTGTTTTGACTTGGTTTGACCTTAAAAATAAGTTTCGGTTCGGGCCCAAATAACCATTTTTCAGGAGACAAAGACAAACACACATAAGCGCACCTTGCCAGCTTTAGTAACAGCAGTGATGTCGGAGTAGAGGTCAGACGATTGTGGGTAGATCTGCATCAGGAGAACGCAGACGTGGTGCAGCAGGGGCTGCCGAGTGTGCGTATCCCTCACCTGAGACAGCTTCCCCAGGTAACTCAGCTCGAAACCACGGGCCTTGACACATTTAAATAAATTATGAGACTCACTAACACTCATTAGGAATGGATAACAGAAGACCGGGATGACAACATACTCACTTTACATCCATTTAGAAAGTTACCGATCTCTAACACGGTTGCTAGAATACATCTAAAGGTCTGGCTGGCTGAGAGCTGCTCCATGGCCAACTTCAGATGAAAGAGAGGCTCAGCAATTTCCTGTTGAGAGGTGAGACATAAAGGACAATGCAGTGATTCATACAGACTAGGTGAGCCATCAAATGCATGTTTTATTTTTAGTCCGGTGACGTATTTGGTGATAGGAAGTCACCGCAGCGGCGTGCATTGAATCACTTTTGCATCACTTCGGGGGAACAGAACAGAACATCTATTTTTTCTACAAAATGTTGCTGATTGATATTTTTTTTTTTTAGGCTCCAAAATAACTTTTCAGACTCTCGCTTACCCTTTCTAAGGAGTCGTAGTCCAGAGCAAAGGCCCACAGCTGAAGCCTGGAGTTCAGATGTGGGATTTCTCCGAGAGTGAACAGGCAGAGCTCAGCTGGGGCTAGAGGGGCGTTGGGGTTCTGGGCCTTGGCCTCCTTGATCAGACAAAGCTCCTCTTCTGTTGGGATTAGCGCTTGAAGATGCTGTTTTAGAAAAGAGAAAGAGCTCAAACTGCAGGGCTATTCTGGATTCCTAATGGGACTGTAATAGAGATATCGTAAGGGCAACAAATTTGCCTATCCAACAAAATGAGACTTTAGAAGTTGAGCAAATGCTGAGGCTCAAATTCCCAAGGACATGACCTCTGTTGTACCTGAATATCCTCTCTGTCTAGCACACTGCTGTCCATGCTGTAGATAGCAGGGGGGAGGAGGCGAGGCGGAGGCAGGCTGCTCAGGGCGATGGTTATGATGTTACTCCTCTTCATCCCCAACACCGAGACTGCTGGCTGCTTCTGCGTTGGAATACAAAGAAGGACAAGAAGATAGAATACCTAGGTATTTCTGAAAGTGCATTTTAGGGTCGCCTTTAACAAACTGAGGGCGTATTTAAGAGTTAAATGTTTGGTAAAAACATGGTTTCAACTTCGTTCTCGCTACTTAAATGGTTAGTTCGAGTTTTTCGTCGTCATCCATGGTCGTTGGAGTTCTTATGATAGACAGCAGTCAGCATGCAACCCTGGTTTGGAGAAGCAGAGAGGAGGATCAGTATGGAAGCTAAGCAATGCACTGCTCTGGGGCCAGCAACATATTTTAGTCACAGAACAAAGTCAATGTGGTCCTTATCCAGCAGGAAACCAAAGCATTTCATGTTGCTCTCTCCAAAGTCACCATACAGTTACCTTGCAGGACACAGGGATGGCTGGTCCACTGCTGCCTCAAACAAACCAACCCACAGAGGCAGCAGTGGACCAGCAGCTCCCATGTTTTTGTCAAAGGAGGCTCTGATGTGAGCATAGATTAATAAAAACTCTTCTGCACTACGGTGCCCCCTACTGGTAACGCGACCACAGTAGTGTCAGAACAAGGAATCTTCCTCGTTCCTCGAGTTCTCTGCAGCTATTTGTTCTTCTTCTTGCTTCCTTGGACACTATTTGTCTGTAAGTGTTTTGTTTTATCAATAATTTCATTACATATGTGTCAAATGTTTTGGTCCATGTGCTGGTTTAATTGATGATTAACATGCCTGTGATGTGCTAGCTAGCCTGCATGCCATGTGGTGCTGGGTTTCTCTTTGATTTGTGTCTTGCTTAGCGGTCTTGTCACATTGGTGATTCCTTAAATTCGCCATGAAAAGTCATGCCTTGTAGTTTCTGAAGGACATCAAGTGTAAGCTGTTGGTCTGGCGGCAATGTGAAGTGGTAAAATACTCAATTTAAGGTCCACCTGGTGCAACTGATTTAGATTTTTCGAGGTGGGTCTTTTTCAGGTGGTTAAAATACATTTTATGAATGCACCTGTTCACAGCCTTGCATTGCTTAGCTTCCTTACTGGTCAGCTTCTTCAAACTGGAGGCGTCCCAACTGGCATCTACTGTAGGTCCTTACTGTTTTGCAACTTTTATAAGATTCCAATGGCAGCAGATTACCTCTTTCAGGACTATTAACTTCCCCAAAAGTTTACATGTTAAGAAAAAACATTGACAAGTGAGGTAGAACCACACGAACTGACCAAATTATTTAAAAAAGATGCTTACAGTTGTTTCATAAATTAGTATTTTGTCCCTGAGGCATCATCCTTTTGTCTTACCTGCTTAGAAACCAAGTTAAAACTGGTGCTATTTCCTTTAGATTCAAACAAGTACTCCAGTCGGTTTGTATCCAAATGGACCGGCTCAAGTCCGGCCCAAATTGTCTGAGACCCGAAGCGGGTCATCCTCGGAAGGGGAGCTAAACTCTGCAGTTCCCTCCAATGGAGCTTCAAGGTGCGACATTTGGTCGCACCTTTACTGGAGGTTGAGGGCAAAGGCAGGGCAGGTGGAGGAGGAGGAGGAGGAGGAGGAGGAGGAGGGGGTGCTGGAGGGCCTTGAAGGGCTTCGGAGACGCGTTGGTGATTGGTCGAATTGGTTCCCTCATCCTCTGTACTGTCTTCCTCATCCCAGAGGTCTGAGAAGTCCAAGGTGTTGAGGCAAAGCTGTGCAGCTGGTTTTAGGAATGAACTCCAGGGTTGGTCGAAATCCCAGGTCAGGGGGTTATCCTTGGTTTGGTCTGACTCCTTCATTGGTCTTTCAAAGCTCAGAAATAACCTCCAAGGTGACCCCAAAAAGCTCGCTCCATCCTCATATTAGATCAAAACAAGGCCTTTTTATATCAGATCAGATTTAATGCATATTTGCTTTCGTCCGTGTGTTCCAGACAGTAGCGAAACTTGACTCCTTCCTTCTCTCTTCTTCTTCTCACTGTGCAGTCAGCAAACCCCTCAGACACTGTGCATACGCATCCGAACGTTTGTAGATGCTCAGCCTCACTTGTTGACCACAGAAGCACATAACTCACACAACCAAATCACAATCTTCGAACCACCCCGGGGTGTTCTCACAGCACCGTAACCTACAATTGCCTCGGGTGGTGTTTTTGTGTCCTTCAAATCTAAAAATGACGCGACTGACGCTTTGATCCAAAAGTCCGTTGTTTTCCTGTGAGCGTGTGCACGCCAAAAAAACCTGTGGCCACAGTCAAAAATAGAGAATTCATCTGAGTTTAGACGTGTTGTGTTTGGTCCTACATCCAATTTTGATGAGAAAATCCAAAGAATGCATTCTGCAGTGCTTCCAGAATGTCTAAATGACGTTCTTCTGCAGCTCTCCTTTGACTTTCATCCCTCTCTCTCTCTCTGTTTCTCTTTCTGTAAGTGACAGCGAGTGAGAAACAGAAGGAGAGAGAGAGACAGAGATTGCATTGGTCCGTTGGTACATTAGTCTTGGTATATTTGAGTTGCACCCTTTCCCTTAATTTCCTTATCGAGCTTGCATCTCCTGTTTGTATTGCTACTTGTGTATACACAAATCTCTCTATCTGCCAGTGAGGATCTGTGACTTCCCTCCTCCTCCACCTCCTCTGTGTGTGATAAAAGAGCACGATGAAACCCTGAACATTTTTCATACATGCGATACTCTGCGGATGATCAGCACGAGGAACAAACATCTTAATAAGGAAGAAATATTCGTTAATAAAACATTGGGGTGCAGTTCAGTGATTGCAAAAACGTCATGGAGTCTACTCAAACTGCTATGCTGGATCACTTCAAAACATCCAGTATACTCTTGTTCACAGGGGTTATTTGCATGGTCGACATGTCGCCATAATGAGGGATCCCTCCCTCGGCCATTAGGTCCCCCCCCCTAATTACACCTTATCTCATTCGGTGGTTCTCATGGGGAATTTAGGCCAGAAACAAGCTCTGTTTGAAAAGTTTTTTAAAAAAAACATTGGATTTAGAAAGGAAAAGCTCCTTTTTTAGCTTCTTGGTAGGCGCACCTTGGAGTGGTCACCCACCGACGGGCTTCAGCTTCTTGGCAGCTTTTGAAATTCGACTGACAAACGTTCAAACACAGGAAAGGGAAGATTTAACTGGACCGCTGGCTGAACTGAGCAGGGTTTTGGTGACAATGTGGCGCAGTTACGAAAACAAACGGATTCCCCCATGAGACATCAGACATTTCCGGATTACTTCCTTTGATGATCCTTGTCTGTCTGCGTGGTCGTGTCTCTCTGTCTGCCCCAACTGAATCTAGTTCAACAGTGCAAGATAAAGATCCGGGCAAAAATTACATGTTTGCTTCGAGAATATTAACGTTTTTTAAGGTTTTGAATGTTGTAAACAACATTTTACACAAAACAAAAGGGATACATCTCACAGTGCTGGAAATAACTCGTGCCTGTGAGCCAACAAGTTCTTGACTTCATCCCAACAATGAGCTGAGTCGTTCTTTAAACAACACACCTTTTTCTCCAAGCAACTAAACATCTCATTTTCATACCGGTGTACCACACTGCTATGTACCACACATCTATTGCAACAATGCAGTGGTGGTTGTGACCGGTGAAGATATGTAGGTAGGCTCCCTCCTTTTGGACCTGATGATTGGTGGGTTCATAAAACCACTTTCAGATCCATGATCCAAGGGACAAGAACCGAGCCAGAGAGGTAGAGAAGGACCAAAAACAAGTTCAACTTTTCTGAAAGTAGGTTATCCGAAGCTGGATTACCAACTGTAGTGGACATTTTGTGAACTAAAGTGAACCAGCGAACATGATAAAACTGAAGCTGATCCATGTGTTATAATCTAAGAGCTTGACTAGTTCTTGTTTGTACAGATCTGGAGCCAGGGATTGTCCCAGCATGATTACTGACTAGTCCAGCAGCAGTCAGCCCAGCTCGGCGTCTGTCTTTCAGCCTTTTATTTCACCAAGCTCTCACCAACCACTAAAAGTCAGTCCCACATTTACTCTTGTCCGGCGGCTTCTTGCTCGCTCACTCTCTCCTTTTTCTCTTCTTGGCTTCCTCCGTCAGCGTCACTTTTAGTCCCTTCGCTTCTTCCTTTAACGGCAGCTAAGCCTGGTTACATTGCCCAGCTCCGGTTCTGGCATGACACCGGATCCTTTCCCTATCAGCATTCCCGGCACCCTTAGGACCTGAAAACTTCCTCTTCTTCCTGGTGGTCCATAACACCGACACTCCTGCTCTCAGTTACCTGGCTAACAAACTGAGCTAACAGCAGCTACAGCTTGATGCACTACACTGTCCATCAGGAAACTCCATAAAATATGAACCAGCTTCACCAAAACAAGAGAAAACGTTGGTGCTGTAAAAGGTTACGTACTTCTCGTGGGTAATCGTACCCATTACAGTGCAGAAACAAATTTATTAGAGCACCATCCAGTGTAAAGTTCATACCAACATTGGTAATCACCACAAAAATCATTTTTTATGTTTCTGTAATAGTTGAAGCTCTTTAACTAAAATGATATTTTTAGTGCTAAAATATTGTTGGCAAAATAGAAAAGCAGATTATTATTTCTTGATTAAGATGTCAAGTTATAGTTATTTACTTCACATTCCTGAACAGAAGAATTAGTTTTAGTGGTCGAATGTTTATTTCTACCCACATTTGGGTGAATTCAGTTTGAAATTCCTCATTCATGTCTCGCTGAAAGTGAAACAGTCTCTTCAGGTGGTCTAATAAATGTGTTAAGCACCATTCAGTCAATGCATCATCAAAATGAATTACAGTTTATCATTCTGTAGTCTAAAAGTTCAACAGTTCAACCATATATGGATATAAATTTCCTGTAAATATGATTTTTTTTGTATATGAAGTCATTATTTTCCCCAAAACATAAACACATACACACACTATATAATAATAATAATATTAAACATGCTTTGTGCATTGTTATGAATGGATACACCTTACCTGTTTGACTTTCTTTTATTATGAAAGTCCAGGGCGGAAGTCCCTCCTTCCCGTGCTCGCGCCCTTGTTTTGGGTGTCCCGCCGGTGCGTGAGCGCGCGCCAACCCCCGCGGACTGTAACCGCGCGTCATCATCGTCGGCTGTGACGTCACGCGCGGAGGCTCCGCTGCCACAATGTCAAACACTCGGAGGCAGCGCGAGCTCACGGCTTCCCCGCGCCACAATGAGGAGCAGCACCGCCGCGTGCCGCCGCTCGCGCCCTGAACACAGCTCCGGTCACCGCGCGTGGATCCTCGGCATGCTCGCGGACAGGTAAAAAAGATGCGTGACACTTCTGCTGTAACCTGCACGTGTGCGTGGAAGTGATGTCACGTGTTCGCATGTCGTTATGAAATATGATTTTTTTAATTTGAAGTTTTTTTTTGTACCTGCGCGTGGAAACTTGTCCGGCTCGTGCGTTGGCTGTCGGAGGTTATTACGTAATGTGAGTGCAGATGTTACACTGTGAGAGCACGAGCGCGCCGCTCGCGTCATCAGCATCATCAGAAACTATTTTAATTATTCCATCTGTGAAATATTAAATATGAATCATTAACAAGAACTGCAACTTATTGATTTTCATTCATAGTTTTATCTCTATGGACAATTTTATTTGATGTTTTATATCATGTTTGTAGTGTTATAAGTTTATTTATTGTCATAAAAATGTTTCTATAATATAAAATATAATGACCTGTGTGAGCGGGAAATGAAGCAAACGGGCTAAAAACTGTAATTCACTGAGTGGACACTTGAGGCCGGCTGCAGAAGTTTTTAATTATTATTATTATTATTAAAATTTAATATGATTCTTATTGTTATTATTATTATTATAGTATATTATTATTAGTATTGTTATTTTATTATTATTATTATTATTTTAGTTATTATTAGTGTTATTATTTTATTATTATTAGTATTATGTCTTGTTATTAGTGTTAGTATGATCTATTATTATTATTTATGTATTGTTAATGTTATTATTATTATGATTATTATTAGTTATTGGTATTAGTGTTATTATTATTATTTATTAGTTATATTATTAGTGTATTGTTATATTTTATGATTTATTATTATTATAATTGATTGTCTTTTATTAGTGTTATTATATTATTATATTATTATTATTATATTAAGTTTCACAACAATACTAATACCGATACCTTTTCACTATAAGTACAATTAAAAATAAATTTTTATTCATATTTTTATCTCTACTGACACTTTTATGTTTGTGTTTTGTTTTCATATTTTAGTATTATTGGACATGCATAACAATGAGCAATGTTAATATGGACCCGCTAGTAAAAATATATATTTATAAATACTTCTATAAAGGCTTTATAAGTTGCATTAAATGACCTCCTGCTTAAAAACTGCAGTTCCTCTAACGTCCACTTGAGGCTGGCTCCAGAAGTGAGTCAGTCTCCATAAGTCCCCATGTCCAAATGTCCAACTTCACAGCAGAAATAAACATGTTTACAGCCTGGTACAAAAAACAGTTTTGGTCTCTGTAGCTAATTTCCCCGTTCATGACAACTGTACTGAGGGTGAATTTATATACAACTCACCTGTTCACATTATATTAAGGCTTAAAGTTATGCAACAAAAACAAACCTGGGCGTCAAAGCTTTAATGTGAAGGAGGGACATTACTTAACGTTACTTCCTGTGTGTGTCCAGCAGGTCTATGTGAGTGTGTGAGCCGGTCAGAGGTCAGAGGTCAGAGGTCATGCAGCGGAGGGAGTCCGACTCCCAAGGCCTCTTTTCCTCCGGAGAGACGTCTGACAACGACTGTGGGGTGAGCTCGTGTCTTCGTGTTTCTGCGTCCAAACGCATCAATGAATCACGGCATGACGGCGCCGACTGAAATATCTGCAGAGCGGCTTCATAGCTGCGTGTCTTTAATTATAGCTCTGATGTGGTTTACTCCTGCGCCTGAATCATGTCAGCGCTCGGCGCCCTCGTCCTCCAGCTCAAAGCGCGAGTAGGTGGGAAAGGTCGAGAGCTCGTCACCGGGCCGCAGACAGAGATGCATGAGATTCAAAACTTCTGAAGAACGCTCAGAGCCGACACATCACGGCCGGGTTTCATCCTCTCTCGTCTCTGTCTCCGTCGTCTCAGGTGGGGGCGAGTTGCGGAGAGGTGGATGCGGTGTGTGCGTGCGAGGCCGGTCCCTGTACACTTTATTCAGAAGCACACACGCCCACGCCGGTGAGTGTGCCTTCATCTCTTAATGCACGCCGTCAACTTCAGGCTGACCTCTGTGTCTCTGCAGAGGAGCTGCTGCTGTCAGGATCCATGAGACAAAGAGGACGTGATGTCTTCTCTGTATAATGTTACAGTATCAAATGTTCATATCAAATAACGACTGATGTCCTCCTGCTTCTGCCTCTGTTGAAATAAAGTCAAACCACAAACTACAGTTCCTCTAACGTCCACTAGAGGCTGGCTCCAGAAGTGAGTCAGTCTCCATAAGTCCCCATGTTTCACAGCAGAAATAAACATGTTTACAGCCTGGTACAAAAAACAGTTTTGGTCTCTGTAGCTAATTTCCCCGTTCATGACAACTGTACTGAGGGTGAATTTATATACAACTCACCTGTTCACATTATATTAAGGCTTACAGTTATGCAGGGTTAAGAGCGTGGACGCTTTGACTGACACCTCCGGCCGTCACAGGTTGGGCTGAAGCAGCCGTCCGAGGACATCAGACGTGAAAACCATCAAACCTTATGAAAACAAAAACATTTTTAATTAATCTTAAACTTCAGTCTCAGACTAAGAGTTTAATGATTGATTTAACGATCTTCTCTTCTCTCTCTGCCGTCAGGAAACGCTCCTGTGTGAACACTGTGGAAAAAACAAAGTAATGATAACCAGGTACTCTGAAGGATACGGCACAGAGGTAATGTACGACATCGTGTGTGTGTGTGTGTGTGTGTGTGTAACCCAGAGTCTGACCTGCAGGTGTCTGAAGATTTGATGTGATGGCTTTTATTTTGGCGGGCAGCTGTTTTCAAGCATGACTAATACCAGGAACACGGATGCTGCTGGTAGCTCGTGTTCCTCATGACGACTTCAAGCAGCTTGGAATAAATAAATTCAATGTTTACATCGTGTTTCTAGTTTTTAAAGGAAGGATTACATTTTCCAGGAGATAGACTCAGGATATAATTAGTTTAGCTTATTTACCAAGCAGCCGTGGTTTTGAAGTGAAGCCAGTGTAGAAGTGCCGTGCAGTTCCCATAAACCTCCATGTTAAAAAGGGTCCAACTGCACAGCAGAGATAAGCTAAACTATCTCCTGGTGGTTCGGAACAAGATTTTTTTGCCAAAGATTCTTTAAACTCTGCAGATTAAACAAAATGAGATATAACAAACGTTAATTAGTGAGTAGTTTTAGCCAGGCTAGCTGTTTCCCCTTGTTTCCAGTCTTTGTGCTAAGCTAAGCTACCGCCTGTGTCACGGCTGGAACCCAAATGCAAAAAATAAAACAAAATATTTCATTATCAAAGTTCAACAGAAAATCACTCACTGGGAGGAAAACACTAAATACTCTAAGAAAACAAAAGCGTACGGCTAAAAACAGATACTCATAACATAAGTTGGGCGCCAGACGGAGCATAAATCAACCTGTCACTTTTTAAATAGGAAGTAATAAGAAGTAAATTTAAAAGTATCTGGTTAACAAACAAAAGTTATTTAATCGATCTGTTAATCACAAACAAAAAAGATAAACCCCTTCACAATTAAAGTTCAAGCAATAAATCAATGGTTTTTTCACCAACAATAACAAATTTAGGTGTCCGACCAAAGAACAAAAATCACATTCACCATAAAAACATCACAGGAGAATGGTTCACTTAATAAAAATAAGTTCATGCAGTTCATTTGGGCATCCAAGGAGTGTGAGAGTGTGAATATGTGTGAAGGGTGAAAGAGTTCGGTCTTGTTCGAATAGTAAAATGCAAAGGTTAGACAAAGTAACAAAGCAAAATACAAAACCTGATGAGACACGAGACGAGGACTTTGACGAGACGAGGGTGAGGAGCTGGTTCTCTGGCACAGAGGACAAGGACAAAAAGAGACGCAGACAATATATACACAGGGTGACGAGGAACAGGTGGAAACAATCAGGGCGGGGATACATGAAATGAGAGGAGAGTTACCTTTCAAAATAAAACAGGAAATGACAACATTGACACAAGACAACCTAAACATAGCCAGCTTTATATCTCCGGTGAATTTCCATTTCTCCCACGTTTATGAACGCATCATAGTTATCGTAGTTGGGGATAAGAATTATTGTCGAAATGTCGAAAAGATTTCCTTAAACTTTTAAAAAGTAAATGCAAAATGTATGCATAATGCATTGATTTAAGATTTCGATAAATGACTGTAATGCAACTCTTTGTTCTTGTTTGTTGTTCTTTGTTAAACGAAGCCGGGCTTCTCAAATCTTGAATATAGTATGAACATAAACAGTTCATGAACTCTGCCTTAATAAAACCTGGATCAGTTTCACAGTGTTCAGATCTGTCTGTGTATCAGTCTTTGTGTTAGTCGATAGAAAGCAGCTGACTGGATCTGTGAGCTCATTAGTCATGTGTCGAAGGTGTCGGCTGATTCATGCATAATAACAGTGGTGAGAATAAAAAAGTGACGCACGATGAGAACTCTCACGCAGACCGACGCCATCGTGGAGTGTTTGGTTTGAAAATAGTGGACGATGATTCATGAGGTTCCAGAGACTACAAAATAAAAGCATGGAGGCTGTGGTCATTAGAAGGTTTTCATAGATCTGTCTTTCACGCTGACTTTCATGGGTTTGCAGGAGGAGTGCGTCCTGTCCGACCCTCAGGGCGAGAGCGATGCAGATGCTGATATCGAGGATACAGACTGCAGGTGAGGACGAGCGTTCACGAGGCACGAGGTCCATGTTCTTCATGTGACCTCGTGCCTTAAACCCTGATTTGTCTAGACTCCAGGAACCGGGTTCTCTCCAGCGAATCAGCTCGCGGAGACGCAAGCGCCCGCGGGTGGCGCGGCAGGACACCACCGAGAGCGAGGACGACGGCGGGCGGAGCCACAGATCACATCGCTGGAACCTCAGGCTCAGTCCTGACCGAGCGCACAGCAGGACCATACTGGAGGTGAGAACAAGGACACACAGGAGAGCTGCTGGTACAGCTGGACCAGGTCTGAAGCAGGGACTCAGTGACGCCTGGTTGCTCAAACACTTGCAGATTGCGACTAACTGAACACCCCTCACCTCACCCCCAAGTTTTGTGGCAGAGAACCCACTAACTAAAGGCCCAATCCAGAGCTTGTGTTCGGTTTGTCCATTCTGGGCTACTGTACAAACATGGCAAAGAAGAAGACCCACGGCCTCTGTAGATATAAAAGTCTCGTTATAAGAAAAACAAATACATGAAACAGTAATTACACTGGTCCCTCGTTTATCGCGGGGGATACGTTCTAAAAATAACCCGCAATAAACGAAATCCACGAAGTGAGTTCTACAATTATTATACATGTTTAAAGGCCGTAAAACCCCTAACCACACACTTGTATACACCTTTTTACACACATTTTGTACAGGACTCCCTTAGTTAATCAGGACGCAGAACACAATGCGTGTTCATACTGTTACAGTACACTGTAAAAAAAAGCAAAATTACAATAAAAAAATCTGCGAAACAGCGAGTCCGCGAAAAGTGAACCACGTTATAGCGAGGGACAACTGTATACACACATGAAAACAGAGTTTCTGTTCCATATTTAGCCAAAAAATCCCCTCAAATCTCACACACTGGACCTTTAAGCCTTACTATAACGTGAACAGGTGAGTTGTATATAAATTCACCCTCAGTACAGTTGTCATGAACGGGGAAATTAGCTACAGAGACCAAAACTGTTTTTTGTACCAGGCTGTAAACATGTTTATTTCTGCTGTGAAACATGGGGACTTATGGAGCCAGCCTCAAGTGGACGTTAGAGGAACTGCAGTTTAGTTTTTGGCACTTTACGTCAAAGACACGAAGAAATTGCAGCTTGGTTCAGCTACGTAGCTAAGTTGAAAGTTGCTGGCAACTATCCATTAGTTTTGTCTTTCATTCTGAAGTTTGCATCGTCCCTACAATAACAACTCTCTCTTCGTCTCCAGGAGAGCATATCCCAGGTCAGGCCGCTGGTCATCTGCCGGCCAGACGTGGAGAGGCAGAAGAGTCCGGCTGAAGCTCCCCGAGGCTCCAGACGTCTGATGCCTCTGTGGCCTCCTTCTCTCTCTCTCCCTCTCGTCCTCCTCCTCTCGCTGCCTCTCTCCCTCTCCCTGGTCATCGTCATCGTGTCTTTCATTCTGCCGTGGGCCAGAGCTTGACCTTTAAAAAAAAAGTTTCATTCCACGAAAGCAGCGGAGAGCACAAAAACGTGAACAAAATGGTGCTTTACACGGGATAGTCGGTGATGTTTGAGTAGGCTGTCCACATTTTAAACTCGACCTTTTTGAAGGGACACTTTTAGGTTCATACTGCACCACTCTCACCATGAATCGACATCAAGCCGCCGCTTGCTTTTGCCTCATAAAATCTCACCTTCCGTCTCACTTTCTCACCCCCACGTCGGTAAAAATAGACCTCTCGTCTCGCTCCTTATTCTAATGAGCCGTGGTGGGGGGGAGGGTTCAGGGTTGCGCAGGTACACTCAAAAAGTAAATAGGAAAATGTGAAAAAAAAGCTAAGATGCTGCTGAACTATGCAATTCTTCTGTTCCTTACCGCGGCATAATAACCGCTGTGAAAAGAAGGTCCTCCTGTTTCCTTGGCACTGTCGTCACCTTCTTGGCCCTTTCCCTCTCTCTCTCCGAGGAGCACACACTTTATGAAACGCAGGGACTTAAAATAGAGCACGACCTAATTTAAGAAGCAATAGCAGGAGAGATCTGATACAGCTGCCATCGCTTTATGATCCACAGTGCATCTGTTGGCTTTGAGGAATGGAGTGCGTGTGTTGTTTGACTTGTTGCAGACTGAGTTCGAAACTGTTTTGTGGATCCTTCTTCTTCTTCTTTATCTTCTTCTTCTTCCTGGCTGCACTCGTGTATGTTTTTAGGCGAATAAGACCTCAAAATGAAATAAGTTGTAGTGGAAGTAAATACTCACAGTTATCATGTTGAATTATATTCATGTTGTGTTTTACGCTCCTTCTTCCCGAGCTGAAGTAACTACTTTATGTTCGATGTTTATCTTGTTTTTTAATATTTTTTCCACACGCCGCTCTGGAGTTGCTTGCAACCTCGTAGAGGAATTTCAAATTAAGATCAGGTTGTTCACGCTATGATTCCCGTTTGATAAGTTTCTTTTCTCTTCCAGCCTGTTGTATTACCAGTCTTAAAATCTTAACTTGTATTTCCATGTGTGTGTGTGTGTCACCATGTGTGTGTTTCATGGGGCCATAGAAGTTCAATAAAACTAGATTGTATTTTGACAAAGACAAAGCTTCCTTTGTGTACACAGTTATGTGCTTACACTTACTGTTCACTAGAAAACAAAGACTGACAAGAGAGTCTGTCAGTTCCATCCTGCACCTGGTGGAAATGTACAAGAAGCCACAGCTGCCACAATGTTTGTTTCTTTTTCAGTACTACAGTGCTAAGCTAAGCTAACAGATAGCGGTTCATTTTAGCATAGAGAGTACCAGACTAGCTGTTTCCCACTGTTCCAGGTCTTTATGCTAAGCTAAGCTAACAGCTAGCAGCTCATTTTAGCACAGAGACTGGATATTAATACCATATTAGCTGTTTTTCCACATTTCGAGGTGTTTATGCTAAGCTAAGCTAACAGATAGCAGCTCATTTTAGCATAGAGAGTACCAGGCTAGCTGTTTTTAGCACAGAGACTGGATAGTAGGTAGATTTTGTTACCTTTAGACAGAGCCAGGCTAGCTTTTCCCCATATTTCTAGGTGTTTATGTTAAGCTAAGCTACAGCTAGCTGTTCATTTTAACACAGACACTAGATAGTAGTACCAGACTAGCTGTTTTTCCACATTTTCAGGTATTTATGCTAAGCTAAGCTAACAGCTAGCTGCTCATTTTAGCATAGAGAGTACCAGACTAGTTGTTTTTCCACATTTTCAGGTATTTATGCTAAGCAAAGCTACAGCTAGCAGCTCATTTTAACACAGAGGCTGGATAGTAGTACCAGACTAGTTGTTTTTCCACATTTTCAGGTCCGTATGCTAAGCTAAGCTAACAGCTAGCAGCTCATTTTAGCATAGAGAGTACCAG